>NC_064833.1:50005000-50052500 GCF_024166365.1 Elephas maximus indicus
TAATCCTTACTGCTTGTAATATTACAGTTAAAAGGTGAAGGTGAATGACATTCATGTACCCCAAGTGCCCCTGATGGTTCTTAGGCACACAGTCAGTATTAAAATTCTCGTTTATTACATAGTTCAACCCAACCACATATTTTGCCGCTCAGTGTTACTAAATTTGCTGTTACAAGTTTTCTTAGCAGAAGTTCTGTTTTTTCCTGTGCCTCTTTACTAACCAGGTAGCTCTAAAACATGATGGTTTTAAAAGTTGGCCTATATGTGTTAATTAATAAACACAGTACAGTAGCTGTTTAATTTGAATTTTATATGAATTAAGAGAAAACTCTTGGAAAGCTAGATAAACTAAGTAAAGAGTTCAGAAATAGAGCTTATAATGTAATGTTTTTGCTGAAAATTTTTATTCATCAGCCAATATTTATTCTCTCAGGCACTCTGCTCTTATAACTGAGAATTCTAAAATTAAACGTTACAGCTTTTGACTAAGGCATAGGCGTGAAATTTCCCATGTACCTTCTTAAAATAATTTTCATAAATATTTCAACCTCGTATATAAATATTTTCTAATCTAGAAATATAAAGTCTTATTACAGCATTCTCATAGTGTTTGTAAATTATGGAGAATCTTACAATGAAACTGTATTAAAAAACTTATCGATTGTATGCTTTGTTTCCTTTCTTTACGCATCCATTCTCTTTCTGCGTCTCACCAGGTGTTGGTTTGGTTTAACAGCCTTTGAGAGGTTGATGCTGTGGTACAACTATGTCCCAGATTCACAGGAGCTTAAGAGTCTTATAGCTGCTCAGAGACATCTGTCTGTGCCCAACTTATCCACCCTTAAATGCATTAGCAGCTTTGCTAATCAGAATGTTATTAAAAGCCAGCCAGTTTACATATTGTTAATACATAATCCTCTGTTAAGCAGTTTTTATACTGCAATCTCTAGAATTTTGTCCCTCTTGAGATAGGACCTTCTCTTGATAGTTTTGTATCATTAAAACAAAAGGTTAAACATTAGTCTGCTTGTGACATATTGTAGACTCATCTTCATATATGACCTACCAATGGTGTTACTTTCCTATTCTTGCAAATCATACTTTCTTGGTCACACTTAAGAGTGAATAGAGCATTTGGTACTTTAGCTTTTCAAGAGAACTGCTTAGTCCAGGTGCCTGAGTTGCCTGTCCACATGATGCCAGAAACCAGAAAGTGGTGTAAGAATAGACGATGCACATTCCTGTCTGATCCGAACCCATTTATTCTGGATAAAATTAGTGCTGGGCACAGGTATTGATATTTTTCTGGGATAACATGATAAAAGAATTAGAGGCTAGATAGAAAATTGGGAAAGAATAAAATTTATTTGGGGTTTGGGAAGAGAGGGTTACAGAGAAATGTTTACATAGCTGTGATAAATGCAGAGATAATTCTACAGGCAAAATTAGAAATGGATACAACTTATTCTAGAAATCTAAACTGCTAAATAACTGGAAACAGGCAATATGAAAGCTTGTTTAATTCATTTATATTTCCAGCCATTTCCCCTCTGGCTCTTTAGTAGAATTTTGTATTTGAATATGCCAAGACTTTAAACTTCTCTCAAGCAATCCTTATGTAAGCTTTGAGCAACATGCTAACGTATCAATAGGAAAACTTCATATTAAATTCCACAGATAGTTAGCATTCTTGTTTTGGTGATCTGTAGTTGTGTATGTATTGCATGTATGCATTCAGTCAGGTAGAACTCTGAAAAGAGTCCTCAGTCTTATTCCCCTTTTGGTTATTTATAGACAGTTGGTAGAGTCAGAATTCATGCGGTTGATCTTTGGATGGATCATTCTTTTTCAAGTGGAACCCTGAAGCATGTGTTATAATGGAAAGATGGCAAATGGGTTTCCTCAGAGTTAGGAGGAAGGATAATGAGATGTTGTGTAAATACATTTGTATCTTGTGGGAATTTGATCAGAGCCAAGAAAATATGGCCCTCTACAGTATTTTTTTGCATATATTTTCTTCATCTTGTTTGCATACGCATTTTCCTCTCCTCTCGTTATTTATCTGTATATCCATATCTACTGTATGCGATTTTATAGAGTATGGAGCTGTCTGACAGCAGAGCTTTTTTTGTTTTACTGAATGTTTTGTTGGTGCATATGGTCTGACATGGATGAGCAGCCACGGTGAGATTTTGGAGTCTATTAAACTGGCTCATTAAAAAGATCAATCTGTTTCTGTAATAACACTGGGAGCCATCAGTCACTAAAAGAGGGAAAAACTGACACCTGAGGAGAAAACACATTTTAGTAATTTGTTCATGACATGTCATGAACAAAAGAGCACTCTATATTTTGTTTACAACTTTGGGGGCCTCAATTCTATGACAATTGCTGAATTTTATCTACTGAACAGTCATCACATGTTTCTGGGATGGGTTTTGGCAAATTTAACTTTCTTCTCATCCTTAAATCTGATTGTAACTGGTCGCTTTTTTTTTTTTAAGCATTATTGTTATTTACAGAGAAATGAATACTCTAGGGATGTCTGTGAAATCATTTTCATTTTTCTGTCTGGAACAGTGGAATTTACTCTACTTCATTTTTAGTATAGCTCTCGGGAGAGTTTCTGAACAATTGTACTGAATTTGTAGGTCTGTGGTAGAATGTTGCAGAACCCAAATTAGAAAAAAAAACGGTTTTTAATTTAAAGATCATGCTGTTTTTTTTTTTCTTAAATGCTATGGAAAATACATTGGAATAAAGTCAACCCATAGACTTACCAAATAGAAATAAACACTGTACCGCACACACACACACACAAAAGAATTCTTTTTTTATGTATAATCATTTTAATATTATCATACTTTGATTTACTTTCACCTTAATACTTCTAGACTTTTAATAGTAGGTGATGTAGTTGGATTGATAACAATATTCCCCCATTCTCCAATCATTAAACATTATTTTCTAAAGAGACTTGTTTGAACTTTAGAATTACATAATTTATCAGCTGAGAAGGGATCTTATAGGTCGACCTGGCCAACTCCTTCTCCTTACACTTGAGGAAACTAAGGCCCAAAAAACTTTCTCAAAGTCTCAGAGTTCTTAGTGGAGAAACCAGCATATTTACATATCTGAAATCTTCCAGTTGCATAAAATGTGTATTAACGTGCGATTTAAATAAGGAAGGCTCTACTAAGATTTCTCTTGTTAATGCCACTTATTTCTTCTGTATAATTTCTCAAGTGTATAGGTACTATACTATAATATTCTGAGGTTTTTAAAATCTTTTCTAAGATAGAAGATCTACTGTCAGCCAGGTTTCCTGGCTTAATTAGTAAGTTAGAAAATGCTGAAGGTGGGAGGGTCAGAAGGTAGTCATTTTGGAGCAGTGTTGATGGACACTGTGAGATCTGTCATTGTAGCATAGGTCCATTTTTCCTAAAGGCAAAAAGGTAGGTAAAGGTAGGTAAGCTTTACAAAGAATTGTAGGGTTCACTGAGTATGCAAATAATTAAATTTATATTATCTACTACATTCAATATTCCGTAAAAAAGGCAAGAATTTTACATTATATTCATATATTCTTGTTTTGTGTTGCATCTTTTGTACACTCTTCAGGTTCAACAAGTGAGTACTAATCATTCCTGTAGGAATGATTTTATTTTATTTTTTTACATTCATATCAATTTTGAAAGCTTCTAGTACAGTAGCATTACAATTGCATTTATATGATAAGAAAGAATAGCGTGGTTGTAGAGGATGTCTTCGTCTCTCCACACTCCAGCCTCAACCTTTACTTGCTAGCCTTTATTTCCTGCCGCGCCCCTAGGGTCTAATTCTAGTGAGCATTCTTCATGCCTTATTCCGTGTTCTGACTGATGGCTTCTCCTCTGTCCTGTAGTTTTTATGTCATAATTCTATTCATACTTCACAGCCTAACTCAGTATGTGCTATATGAGTGAAGTCTTCCCAGTCATAATTATTATAAAAATGGCTAATATTTTCTGAAGACTTAATATGTGCCAGGGCTTGTGCTAAATGATTAACATATTAACGTATAACATTGGTTTCCTAACAGATCTATTACAGAGATTCTGGAAAGCTAGATAATTTACCTGAGGTCACATGGTTTGTAAGAGGCACAGAAGGGATTCTAACCCTAGGCTCTCCGACTTAAATACCCATGCTCTTATAATTGTGATTCCATACCACTAGCTTCTGAGCACCTCAGGAAATGATTTGGTTAACTTGTTAAAAATGCTGAGTATGTGTTAGGCTCTTTAGATAGATTCTTTTGTATAGCCCTCTCAGGAGCTCTGAGATAATCATCCACATTTTGCAGACAAGACACTGAGGCGTGTAGAGGTTAAGCCACCTGAGTTCATATGGCCGGCAAATAGCGGAGCCAGAATTTGAAGCCAGCTTCACGTGGCCCAGCTCCTGCTCTTCTGTGTGTACAGTTTTTACATTCTGGAGCGATCTTCCCTTCCTCTGATCTCTCATACCACCTTCCTACTGTTTTTATGGTACTTGCCACGTATAGGTCCTGCGTGGAAGTGTAGAAGTCTTATATCTCCAGTTAAATTGTACTTACGTTAAAAGATTTCTTGGCATCACATTTCAAAAAGTTTGGTACTAAGTCGTAGTCTTACGAAGGACTAGGGGGATAGTGTCTTGCTCATCTTTGTATTCCCACTAAAGCCCAGCATAGTGCCTTATATGTACTGGGTGCCCAAAACACAACAAAAACAAAAAAGAACGATAATTAAGCAAATAATTAAAGACAAAACTTCATGCAGTCTTTTTCGATGGTATACCAAATGGTCTTTCTCCCAAAAGCCTTTATTTAGTTAATTTTTAAAAGATGTGAAAAGTCGCAACAATGAAGAAAAGCCCCGAGGAACCCAGGAATCAAATGCCATGATTGGTTCACTGACATAAAAAGGTGGGTGGCTCCAATCACAACATATAGGCAGTGGGTTAGAATAAGAAAGCATGGTTCCAAACAGCAGAATCAGTGGAAATTGAATACTTCAGCAGTGGCCAGAGATTAGGAAAAGCAGGGGAATGGCGAGTCACAGGCAGTCTGTTGAGCAGATGGCCAGCTACAGGAGACACGAGATGGAAGCATTCCACCTTCTTGTTGGGAGAGGAAAGGCTCAGATGGATCCATGCATCTGATTACTGTGGTCCTTGAAGGTTCAGGCATCCCGTTACTGTGTCTGGAGTAGCAAGCATCCAACTGCATTGTATGCTCCTAAAGGTATTAATATGCTGCTTGGGAAGTTATCCCCTAGGTAGCTGTTCAGTGACGGAGCAGTTGAAGGCATTTCTCTCCATCTGGCCCTGATGGCGATGTCCTGTGTCATTCTCTGTTCTTCGCCATCCAGATTTCCCACTGCCCCTATAGTGATGATGAAACACAGAAAACCACTGCATGTTGTCATGAAGAATTAGGTTTGATTTTCTTTTTAAAGAAGTGGAGGAGTTTATAATCTATTTTGTTTCAGACACATGATTCAACACCAATAAAAAAGGTAGTGTGTAAAATTCCTAACTCATCTATTTCCTAATAGTTTCTGAAGATAACTCTTACTGAATTGTGTTTTTTTTTTATTGTGCTTAAAGTGAAAGCTTACAAATCAAGTCAGTCTCTCATACAAAAATTTATATACACATTGCTGTATATGCCTAGTTGCTCTCCCCCTAATGAGACAGCACACTCCTCCTCTGCACCCTGTATTCCTGTGTCCATTCAGCCAGCTTCTGTCCCCCTCTGCCTTCTCATCTCCCCTCCAGACAGAAGCTGCCACATATTCTCATGTGTCTACTTGAGCCAAGAAGCTCACTCCTCATCAGTATCATTTTCTATCTTGTAGTCCAGTCCAGTCCCTGTCTGAAGAGTTGGCTTTGGGAATGGTTCCAGTCTTGGGCTAACAGAAGGTCTGGAGACCATGACTTCCAGGGTCCTTCTAGTCTCAGTCAGACCATTAAGTTTGGTCTTTTTATGAGAATTTGAGGTTTGCATCTCACTGCTGTCCTGCTCCATCAGGAATTCTCTGTTGTGTTCCGTATCAGGGCAGTCATCAGTTGCAGCTGGGCACCATCTGGTCTCAGGCTGATGTAGTCTCTGATTTATGTGAATTGTGTTTTTAAAATACGATGATGAGAATGATTCCCCCCTTGGATTGATTCAGTGTCCAGTAACTCTTATGAAAACCTTAACAAATTGCATGTGCTAAAAAAGGGAAGGAAGATGTGTTTATCATTGTTATAGATGTTCTTTTTTTTCTTTAAATAAATCTCTTACCTCCTAAGATTTAGATGTAGACATCTGAAATACAAGAATAAAATAAGTCCTCAATGCCTGACAGAAGGTTGGACCTCAAAGAAGTTTTAGATCCAGAGTTTCACTCCCATTCATTTTTCAAGGAACTATGGTCCAGGGTTGGGTCTTGGCTGTTGAGACAGACAGCAAACAAGCCTGGAGGTCCCCTGGCTACCTGCCAAGATGCTGGCAGAGTGAGATGGTGGTGTAATTGGGCCAAGATAAAGGTATCCCGGGACCAGGAGAAGGCACTTAGGCCAGAGATGGTTAAAAGACCAGCGACAGGACTTGATCAGAAGAAAGTTCCAAGAGTGACTTCCAAGTTTCTACTTTGGCGACTAGGCAGAAGGGGGCGTACTTAGCTGGTATAGGAAGTATGGCGAACAGTGGGTCAGTTCAGCCATGTTTAGTTTGAGATGCCAATGGTAACATGGAATAAGCCTAGGGCATTTATTTATAACAGGGCTAAGATTAGAATTCAAGTTTTTTTCTTTTTCAGTCCAAAGTTGATTATACTCTACTAATTTGCTGCCTTCTAGGAGAGTCTTTATAGTGGTATTTTCTTCCCACTTTTTTTTTTTTAATTTTAATCTGGGAACAAAATCTTATGTATGATCTTGCCATTTTAGGAAGTTAGTTCCTTTATTCTCTGTATTATCATGATTTTATAATAGATTTTTTTCATTCTTTCCCATTATCTTAAATGTTATACTACTTTATGTAAATGTTTGTAAGGGATTATCAATACACACTGGCCAATCATGACTTTTTAAATATTTCATATAGAAGGAAAATTTTTTAAAATGTTTTCTTTCTCTAATAGTTTGGAGCTCTTGCTGTTGAGAAATTGGGCGAAAAATAGTTTGAGGTGGAGTGAAAGTGTAAATTAAGTTGTCTTTTAAGCTTTTTTACATGCCTTCTTTTCTCTTAGTCCCGTATGAAAGGGCAGGAAACTGAAGCCAGAAAGTTAAGAAACTTGAAGACATATACACCTGCTCCTGAGCTCTCTTGAGCCTTAGGGCCGTCAGACAGAGAGAAGTGATCAGGAGCTACATGGGGAAGTGGTTAGCTGATGTTCAGGAATGGTGCTTCTGGCAGGGAGATAAAACATCCTCAGGTTGATTAACAAAACAAAACAAAAACTCTCCAGTACTCTGTGAGACGTCAGGCCTTTCCTCTAGAACTGGAGCTATTTCAAGAGTATTGCTGAAATGGGACAATGAAAAGTATTGTTTAGTTTTGCCTAATCCACTTTGAAAGGGCAACAAATAGAAATGCAAATTTGGAATTTGCCCAGGCAAATTAGACATAGATAGTTGTGGGCATTTCTAAGAAGCAAACAGACAAAAAGCAATCAGGTTGTTTTAGTTCCCTTTCTGGACATAACGCATCCTTTGAATAGGATTGGCCTTACAAAGAGGTAGATGTGAGTGGGAGGAAGCCCCAGGGACCCTGCATAGCTTTGTTTCTGTGGCTGTGAATGTTTTAATGCTTCCAGTGTTAAAATGTAACTATCTCCAAGAAGCGATGAGCTTCTGTAACTGACAGAAATGGGACCCACGTCAGGGTCCCTGACAGAGGTGAGAGGACAGACTCTGGACCTAACTCTGCCCCTTAAGACATTACTCTCCCTGTATTAGGGAAAAAAGCGTTTTTCACCCTTAATAATGGGTCATTGAAGCAATACGACTGATCCAGAGGGCTGATTTGAGGGTTAAAATAAATCACATATCTGACTACTTTGAAAACTAAGAATTCTCCCAATGTTGTATGCCATTGTTGTTATCATTGAACAAGAAGAGAAGAGTAAGTCGAGACGGTTTTACACAACTGGGCCAAGGATATTTAGAAATGCTACAGGGGCTGCTGTAAGACGTTTAGAGCATATTTTCTATTTGTGCAGGAAAAATAAACTAAATAATAAATTGTTCAAAGCAAAGAGCAGAAATCTTAGCTACGGTGTTTGACTTGGGAACTTACAATTTGGCCAGAGGACTGCCGGCCCTGTGTGTTTCGACCTGCATAACCATGAAATTTAGATTTGAAATTTAGATAGAATAATTAAATTGTAGAGTTTTCAACCTGGAAACGGACCTCAGAAATCATCTAGTCCAGTGGTTTTCAAACTTAATTTTAGCAGCAGACTTTTTCCTTTAAAAATGAAATTCTGTATGGAACCCCAGTTTGTAAAATAGATAAAAATGGTAAGTGGGTTCCTCTGGCCCTTAAAATCTTGATTGTTTGGGGAAAACATTCTTCACTGCCTTCAGAATCCCTGAAGCACCTCAGGTGGCACAGTTTGAAAACCACTGATCTAGTCCAACCCTTTCATTTTACAGATGAGCAAACTGAGGTCCAGAGAGGTTAAGTGGCTTGCCAAGGTCACACAGCTAGTCGTGGAAGAGCCAGGACTAGATCTCAGGTCTCTTGATTCCCAGTCCAGTGCTCTTTCCACTACACCACACTGCCAGTAAGGTAGGTGCTGTGTTAGCATTATGTTCATAGCTCTTAAGTCTTCAGTATTTTCCACCTGATGTATGCTGGTAATACACATTGGATGTTTAAATGTATTATTTGGAGATGTATGGGATATGAAAATGCAGATTAGAGCCTCGTGGATACACTCTTAGATGATGAATTGATATCTACAATGTTTTCTTTCATTTTTTAGAGTTATTTTAAAGCAGTGCATTTAGGTAATGGCTGAGCTATAGTGTACATTTTAGTGTACAATATGTATGGATCAGTGATCAATATGTATGGAGTCAGTATGTTTTTAGTACAGACATATACTTTGATGGGAGCAGCATTGAGAATTCTGGCCTCACACCCAAGGGGGCCATGCTCTGCTGTCATTTCCAGTGTATCTCCTACGTATCCCGTGCGTTGCATCCTTTAGCAAGTGGTAGGCACATATTTGTAGTCCCTGGGTGCTGCAAATGGCTGTGTTGGGCTACTAACTGAAAGGTTGGTGGTTCAAACCCACCCAGACGCACCTCAGAAAAAAGCCCTGGCGATTTGCTTCTGAAGAGGTCACGGCCTTGGAAACCCTGTGGAGCCCAATTGTAGTCTGCAACACGTGGGATTGCCATGAGTCGAAACCCACTCAACAACAACTGGTTTGGTTTTTGTTTTTTGGGGCACATATTCATTTCACATCTAACTGGACAGACGCCCCCTCAGTTCTCTGTGTGTCTGTAGCCTCTGTGTCTAACTCCTTCCTTCTCCTTAGTCTGGTATGTGTAAATTGTCAGTGGGCATCCATCCCGAAGGGACATAAAGGATGCTTCACTGTAGAATCTTGTTGCCCCTGATGATCTCTGTTGTCAGTTGTTTCCACTCAGACCCCTCCAGTGTTACCAGACAAAGACAATTTCTGGATGTTGGGAAAGTAGGAAAGGTTATTTAAGGCCTCTATGCTATTGTTTTACCAACCTGAAACCAAAAAGGCATGCCGAAATATGCAGTCGCTGTGACTTCTTATGAGGAATTTCCTTGAGGAAATAGGCATCACTGGCCTAAGAATAGAAGGCTGGCCTTGTGAGGAGAACCAGCTGCTGAGCAAAGCGTTGGTTTGGGGGCTATGATTCCAGTTGAAGTTGGAGCTGATTTTGTTCCTATCTCACTGAGTGTATTGTTGGTTATTGCCTCTAAGGCAACAGAGGTGTATTTAGCCAGAAAATGCTTATTTAGTACTACTTTTATTTGAGAATCCAGGGGCAATGATTAATTATTAGGTTTCATTTATAGAACACATTCCTTCTGAAAGCAAAATTCAAATTTCTGTACTTCACATGATGTGTGCAGTCTGGATGTGCCAGTCCTACCACGTGACCTGTTGACCCAGGCCTGTCACACAAGCTCTCCGGGCATGTATTTCCTCAATTTTTAAGTAAGGGGTTGATCTAGATTACCCTTCTAGTCCTGGCTAGCTCTGTGCCACTGCTGGTTGATTATCTTGGTGACTGAGGATAATGTCAGGGCCCCAGACATTGCGTTGCTTTATTGCATTAGCTCATTTCGATCAGTGCTTTTCAATAGAACTTTCTGCAGTGATGAAGTTGTTCTATATGTGCACTGTCCAATACCATAGTCCCATAGGTGGCTGCTGAGAACCCAAAAGATGGCTACTGTTCCTGAAGAACTGAATTTTAAGTTGTGTTTAATTTTAATTGACTTGCATTTCAACTTCAATGGCCACAGGTGGCTATCGTATTAGATAACGCTGCTTTTAGATGTTCCCTGACATGAAAGTCAGATGCCAAGGGGGATAAAGGAATAGGTGTATCTGTAATACTCACCAAGAGAGTAATGATGTTTTACCTTGACGAATCTTCACCAAATACAACTGGCCTTAGAGGAACTCCTTGGAAGTCAGGTAACCTCTTTTGAATGAAAATGTAACCTGCAAAGGGCAGTCGAATTTCCTTTTATTTGTGAGCTAACCACAAGAGTGTTAACGGAGAAGTTGTGAATTGCTAATTTGATGAAAAGTGAAACATATTTTCTCCTGTGTACAGCCTTATGATCCTGTAGGCCTCAGCATGGGTTCCTTTGAACTCTCATTGGTTGGGGAAGCTGAGGTTAGAACGTTTCTGGCCAATAAACAAATATTCCGTTGATAGTACAAGCTCAAGTGTGCATGTCTGAACTATGCTGGTTGTGGAATACATTATGAAACAACATCTTTTTCTCCCTCCCCACTTCAGAACCAAAGAAAATGGCTTTGACAGAGAGCCTTTGCACTCAGAACATCCAAGCAAGCGACCATGCACTATTAGCCCAGGCCAGCGGTACAGTCCAAATAATGGCTTATCCTACCAGCCCAACGGCCTGCCTCACCCTACCCCACCTCCACCTCAGCATTACCGTTTGGATGATATGGCCATTGCCCACCACTACAGGGACTCTTATCGACACCCCAGCCACAGGGACCTCAGGGACAGAAACAGACCTATGGGTAAGACAGAAAGATCTGTTCACTTTTTATAGGATTGGATGCTTGAAGATACCCGTCATTCTCAGCTGAACTTGAGGCTTGAAATCTGTGATGGGGTAAAAGTTTTCTTTGCCTATGAGAATACTTGGTTACTATTATTATGTTTTTTTTAACAGGTTTGTTCCCTCAGTCACTTGTATTTAAGACAGCAGGTCATTTGTTTTGGGAGGAGGCATCTAAATTATACAAAATCCTTAATTTGTGGTAGTAAATGCAAAGTGAATTTTTTAGTTTAAATTTTATTTTAGCATGAGCAATTTCATATGCAGTATGCAGGCCATAAATATTTTTTTTTTAAATCAGTTTCCTTTCTTGCATTGCATCTTTTATTTCAGATCGTCTCAAAGTTTGTGATATTCCCAGTCTCCATGTTATTCCATATTTCTAAAGTACGGTAAGGCATAAGAGTATCTGTGGCTTCACTGGACAGATGTTCTTTGAAGGATGAATTGGTACTTTCCTTTACCTGAAAGTACACACCGGTGGTTAAATTCAGCATTAATGATTTGTGTTAAATATCAGGATACAAAGAGGGAATTGAGTTGGGGGCAAATTTGTGTTCTTTTTGCCTGAGTTAGTTCCTTCGTTACATAAAGCTATTGGACGTGAGGCAGTAGAGTAGCTGCCAGGAGAGAATGAAGGCATTGCCTTCTAAAGAACAACTGTCTGCCATGAAAAATGAGAGGGAATATGAGCAACGTAAGTTTTGATACATGATCAGTGGTCAAGGTGATGGTACCACGAGGGAGTAAGTGCACTGTTCCTGGAGGACCTTCCATTCTTAGTTAATTTTTGGTGAGTCAAGCTATTCATAAACACTGAAACAGTCAACCCTTCTTTTTCCACGTCCTATTCCATACTGTCACCCAGCAGGACTTCTTAATTTGTACCTAGTTGCTGGCAAACATTCCTGACCTGGTGATTTGGTTGGCAGGATGCTGGAAATGGCAAGGGATGAAGTCCAAGTGGGGAGCCAGAAAACAGAGCTGAGGATGCAGAACTCTGGGAAATGCAGCCAATCAGTGATCCATTGCTTGAGTAGTTGTGACAATCAGTTTTTAGTTACATACAGAGATAGTGTGGTGAGCAGAAGTTTACCTTAGATTTTCAGCTAGGTTATTAGCAAACGGGGGCTTCCATATTTAGGGTCTTTTTGCCTTTCTACACATAAACCACCAAATGTTTAGAAAGCAGAAAGGGAAGATCAGGGTAATGGGGTAGTTGATCAAGGCTTTGGTTGGGAGATAGTAAAATAGTAGTTCTGTTTTTCCACAGCAGTAATTTCTACATTTATATTGTGTCAGACGAGTGGCATGTACACCTACTTCTCACTTATTGGCATGGTTAGGTTTGAAAGAGCAGGTCGTTATTTGAAAATTGACATATGTGGGAGTCGAGTGTGCATCCTGTCTTTGGGATGTGTGGGTGTATCAAGCCTCCCTTCCCCACCACTGCCGGGCTTTGGGTGAGGGGTGGTCAGGGGTTGCCCACTGCCTCTGGAGCAACAGGGGCCCACCATCACCTGCCCATGCTCTAGGCTTCTGCGTGACCCCCCCACCTTGCCTCTCCACCTTCCTGCTCCACCAGCCCCAGAGATGGGCTTCAGCAACAGCTCCAGGACCTGAGAGCAGGTAAGGCCTGGCCACCTGGGCCTGCTGCAGGCTGCAGAGGTGGCAGAGAGGCGTCTTTGGAAGAAGAGACTTCTGAGCACCCCTGCCTGATCCCTGCAGCCCCAACTCCTGCTGCCTACTGTGCTGCCAGCCCACCCTGCGCTCACCCTGGCCCTTCCGGCTCCTTTGCAGGACCTGGGTGATACGAGCTGCTGGTGGCTCACAAGACCTCACTTCTTTCACAAACCTTCTCCTCCTCCCCGTCTCTCCTCAGCCCCTCGTACCCAAAGTAGTCAGAGAGTAGTGTTTTTACTAGTGTCCTAAATGTGGAATGTTGGATGATGAGGTAGTTGATAAGTGAGGAGTAGGTGTAATATGTGGTTTTTTTGATAGCCAGTCTGTCTAATGTTCTCTCAGGTACCATTTCTGAAGAGCTTTCAAAAGTGGTCTTGTTATTTCTCAGCCTGGATTGATATTTTGACCCCCAAAATCAAAGGGCATAGCAATCCCCTTTTAAGCAAAAGCTTTGCCATTTAAAGACTTAATGACCTAAAACCACAATTGCTCATTTTAAAATACAAGTAGAGCCATCAGGTCATTGTAAAACCAATACAAGATATCCCATTTTGTAGGTGCTTGGAAATGGCCTGTCTCTTCAGCAGCAAATGCTATTTTATGAAATACTGGTTCCAGTGTAGTATAGTCAGCAAGGAAGTAATTATGCTTATGTGCAATGGTTATATATTCATCTAGTAATATAAAATATCCCTTTATGAATTATATCTGTACTCACTGGTTTTATGTGATTTTCTTTATACAATGTTCCTTACCTTTTAATTATATTAGCTTATAAACCTAATAGTGTTAATCTCTGTAAGTATGTGCAACTACTTAAATATCCTGAAAGGCTGGCATAGTTTAGTGTGTGTGTTAATGTAAAATAAAATCTTGATGTATGGGTAACAAATTATGGTTTTACATCAGGTTGCCATTTGAGAATATAAAAATTGTCATAACTGGTATACTTAGTCTGGTATGATTTATAAATTCCTGTTATATATAGGGACATGTAGTCACTAGAATTATTTAACAACATATCTTTATAAGCAGCATTAGTTCATAAATAAGCTTAGCGTATCAGCCGAGTTTGTTAAAATCCTCTAAAACATAAAGAACCAGTTAAGACTGAATATTAGTGTCACATTTCCTGCAAATGAAAATGTGCCCTGTAATGATTATGAGCTATTTGTCTTTAGCACATCCCTCTAGCATTATGAATAGAAATAAAAATGGTGAGGTACTAAATATTTAAGCATCAGAAATAGAGAAATTAATAAAGGTAGAATTTTGAGTTTTTATTTTTTCCTTTAGGATATTTGATTCTAACTCATGACTATCAGAGTTCAAAAGCAGAAAACGAGTTGTTTTCTGCTAAATTTCTTTACCAAGTACTTGGGTTCAAGAGTGTTTCTAAGGAACTTACTTAAAAAAAAACAAGATAGAACTTAGCAGCGTTCCACAAATGCTAGAGTCCCAGTAGCCACAAACATCCTGTTGTTCGTTAATGTGATTGTAGATGCCAGAGCTCATATCATTACTGATTAGTCTGCTAAATTTTTGAAACTTTCAAGATCGCTGGAGTTCTTGGTCTTTAAAAGGCAGATATTAAGATGCCTCCATTGTGAAAGTTACTGTCTCATTCGGTGTTTTTCATGATGACCAGTTTGGATGATAGTGCTTTTTCCCTAGAACACAGGCAACGAAAAGTCAACAAAAATTACATATTTGAAAACATTTCAGCCTGAAAGAATCACAACAAACAGAGCAATAATTAAATAATACTTTCTCCCCATCTTTTCTATTATGCAAATTATTGAAATGTATTTGCAATTTTACTTTTTTACCAATAGGTGGCATTGACAATTTCAGCTTTTAAAATGTATCTAAGAATATGTTCTAATTGGACACCGAAGTGTTTTATATTTAATTTTTTATTTGGCTTGAGAAAGAGTTGTTGTGTATTTGTTGACTGCAATTAGTTACCAATTAAATCGCATTTCATGGTGGGCGGAAAGGAGTCATGTGACTCATCGTGTTTATTTCTCTAAATCAATTAAAAAAAAAGGATTGCTATCTACTTAGATTTCATACAAAATGGCATGAATTGTCTTATAACTCTTACCATCGTTTAATTCTTATGTAATGCCCTCAGCTCGATGGCACTGGGTTTTCTGGGAATGCCCTCAGAGGCGTAGCATAGGCAGCCTACAAGACCAACACATGCCAGACTTAGTTCGCTAAGTCTGAAGTGGCAACCAAAAAGAATGTTTAAATTGGAAAATACAGCCATAGCCCTGTCCCTTACCTTTAGAGTAAAATGAAAGGGGTTTTATCCAAAATGAACCTGTAAGAGGAGCAAAACATTTCTGGGTATCTCTGATCAGAGCCTTCATCCCTTTTAGTGTGGCACAGTTATTTTCTGTGTGGATGAACAATGCAACTAACTGTTTATGTTCATTAATATTGTTACTCACCAGGCGAACGTTCACATGCCACTTTTGCATAGTAGTGTCGTCTTAACTGTGATGCTAATGAGCATTAATGCTTATGTTATGAACTTCAAATTAGCACTTTGGTCTCTTGGCTTGCGTTTATGATAGTTGTCTGAAATTAGGTCTGAAAGGTTGTTTTTTTTTTAAAGAGGATGTCCAAATTACTTTTGTTATTATTATTTTTTTGGTTAATTGACTATACGTCTATCATTTTCGTATTATCCCAGCCGTCTCTCTTCATGGCCTAATTTTATCATGGTGATATGTCTACTAGGATGGTCTTCATTTACACCATGCTGAAATGTGGAAAAATTCTACCGTGCTTATCTCTGCCCATGTAAAAATAACTTCTGCTATCTTGATTTTTAATCAGGAAAGCCTTATTTTGACACAGTGTAACATCTAATTGTGGTTTCCTGTATTAAGAATTAGGATAATACCACATTTTGTGCATCCGTTCATTCATTGTTGGGCATTTAAGATGTTACTTTTTGGCTGTTGTGAATAGTGCTGTAGTAAACACTGGTGTACAAATGTCTGTCTGAGTCTCTGCTTTGAAGTCTTTTGGGCATATACCTAGGAGTGGAATTGCTGGGTCATATGGTAGTTTTATTTTCAGTTTTTTGAGGAAGCACCATACTGTTCTCCACAATGGCTGTGTCTTTTTGCATATCTACCAGCAATGGGTAAGTTAGATATGAGATGATCTTTAAACCGTAAACAAAAGTATCCCCTAAAGTCTCCTTAAAACCAAACAATAATTTAGTTTAACTAATAAAGAATGTTTACTTTGAGCACTGTGCTCTTTTGGATCCATCTATACGTGATCCAGTTGACAACAGAACTCAAAAGATTAGATAGGAAACTTAAGGGGCAGTGAATTTATGTTGATAGGGAGGAGCAACTCAGAAAATTCAAGAATGTAATCAATGTCACTGAATTCTACATGTAGAAATTGTTAAATTGGTGTATGTTCTGTGTGTATTCTCAACAACAAAAATAAAATTATTAGAAAAGAATTAGGATATAATGGGGGTGTTGTATAGATAACTAGTCCTGCACTTGGTGTCATTTAACTTGTTTCCTCATGGGTTACATGAAAGGTTGTGACCAGATGATCTCTAAAATTCTTTCTAGTTCTAACATTTTATCATTCTCTGAGGAACCCAAGATTCTGAATCTGAGTGTGATTCATGTTTCTGTTCAAAATCAAATATATTCTCAGATTGCTCATTTTCCCACATAATCCTTGCTTTGTGACTGTGTCCATATGGATTTTGCACTGAATACTTGAGGGTGAATCAGCCTTCTTCTCTACATTGTAGGGTTGCATGGCACACGTCAAGAAGAAATGATCGATCACAGACTGACAGACAGAGAATGGGCAGAAGAATGGAAACATCTTGACCATGTAAGATGTTGGTAATTATTTAGATTAAAAAATGTTTTGAAGAACAACCAGAGTGAGGTTAGGTGATAAAATAAAAGCTTGAGGATACTTTGATGGCACTATCTTTCCTGATTTGTTTGAAAAAAATAAGTGAGAAGGTTTGTGATAGAATTTAGAATTCAGTTTTTAAATCGATATTAAAGTCACTTATGCAAGACAGATGTTTAGATCTTGGAAAAAATTCTTCAAAGTGAGATTGTTGGGCTCTCGTTTTCCTGGGAAAGGGTCATTTAGTTTACATGGCAATGGCGTTAGTATTTAGGAAGGTGGTTTTACTGGCTCTGACCCTTCAGGTGGAATCTGTGTCATAACTCATCTTTAGACCTCTCACTTTTCCTGCTCATCTCCATTCAATTTTGTCAGCTATTGGATCTGAATTTCAAATCCAAACTCTTAAAAATATCAGAAGGGATATCATCCTTTATCGTCCTAGAATTATTAGCTTTACTGTCAACCAAATGGAAACCCTGGTGGTGTAGTGGTTAAGTGCTACAGCTGCTAACCAAAGGGTTGGCAGTGTGAATCTGCCAGGCACTCCTTGGAAACTCTATGGGGCAGTTCTACTCTGTCCTATAGGGTCACTATGAGTCGGAATCGACTAGACGGCACTGGGCTTGGTTATTTTTTTGGATCAACCAAATGTGTGATGATTTATATATTCTTCCCTATTTCCCTTATTTCTCACATAGCTGTTAAATTGCATAATGGACATGGTAGAAAAAACCCGGCGGTCTCTCACTGTACTAAGGCGGTGTCAGGAGGCAGACCGTGAGGAACTGAATTACTGGATCCGGCGGTACAGTGATGCAGAGGACTTGAAAAAGGGCGGCAGCAGTAGCAGCAGCCACTCCAGGCAGCAGAGTCCCGTCAACCCAGACCCCGTTGCATTAGGTACCTTTTCAGATGGACAGAGCCAACAGATATTTCTCATGCTACTAATGCTGATTTCATTTTTAACTTGTCTGTTGATAAATAAAGCATGTGTAGGGAATTTTGGAACAATAGACACTTTACATATCTTCAAATGTGTCTTATCTGTTAAGAAAGTAGCTAGATGGACAGATAAAGAAAGGGTCACAAAGCTTGAACTGCTTTTCCAGATTAAGGTGACAAGCTTATGTCAGAGTTTCAAAGCCAAACTGGAATTTACCGGGCATCACTAAAATTTGAACCTATTGATAATATAGCCTTTTGGACTCTGCCTCAAACCTGCAAAAACAGAATCCCAGGCTGGGCCCAGAGCATCTGCAGCTTGAATAAGCTTTCCAGAGAATTCTTGCACTGCGCACCAGTGTTTCAGGGCATGGCTCTCCAGGTGTATGTGTTCTGGCTTTTAATTCAAGACACGGTCTCTAAGACTATCTTGTTTTTTGTAGCTGTATCTTATATTTAAAAAAGAAAACAAAACAAAACGTTTACTCAAAACCCCTTCAAGGAGAGACCTAAAGACTGTCATTTGCTCACTGCTTTTTGAAAATTAATGCTAAAGATGTAGCTCTCTTGCTGTGATTCGATTGTAACTTAGATTGCTTGACCATGATTTTATTAATTCTTGTTCTATAGCAGAACTATTAATATGCACTTTTGAAATTGAACACTAATATGTAGCCATATTTAGTATTGGTATTTGGGAATGGCTGGGGTATAATATAACCCCAAATATACTGAAAGAAATCTTCAACCTGAAAGAATTATTAAATGATCTCTAAAATCTTACCTCAATTAGTAATGGGATATTATCCTTCACATTGCTGGCCATTACATGGGAATACTGCGTGAATACACCTAGTGAAGATAGACTTGTATTGATCCCCATTCTTTCATTTCCTTCTCTTGTGTGTTCAGCCCCATACCTGTCAGCTAACTCTGGTTAGGGTATCATCCCTGCTGTAAAACTGATTACACAGCCTGCAGGTTAAGTTCATGACTTTGGCCACATTACCACCATGCCTTGATTGTCAAAAATTAAAAGCTTGAAGTGTGTTATTTGGCTATTGAACACATTATCTTTTTTAATTTAAATTATTCCTAGCCAGTGCAGTGTTCTTTGCACTTTAGTTTTGCTAATCCCTGAATGCTAAATGCCTATTACCATAATAAGTATAAAATAAAGGAAGATTCCAAGTCATTTAATTTACCCAACAGGCATTATTCTGAAGCATATTTTAAAGACAAAAATGTATTTGTTAGATTATGTTAAATGATGAAAATAGATTTAAGTTTGATTTGAACCAGTATTGTTTTAAACAACTATTTAGGGCAGAGTAAAATAAACATCTTGGTTTTATTTTCTTATTGTGAATGAAAAATTGATTAATCATGATACATCTCAGGAAAAACAAAAGGGGGGATATTTGTAACCATCTAGTGTAGGAAACCCTGGTGGTGTAGCGGTTAAGTGCTACGGCTACTAAACAAAAACTCAGCAATTCGAATCCACCAGGCGCTCCTTGGAAACTCTATGGGGCAGTTCTACTCTGTCCTATAGGGTCGCTATGAGTCAGAATCGACTCGACGGCAATGAGTTTGGTTTGGATTTTTTTGGTAGTGTAGGGAAAAATTGAGTGTCTTGACATAAATAAACTTTGAGAGTAGAAATATCAAGTTTGGCCTTCTCTCTTGAACAAATCCGTTGAGTCACTATATATTGAGTGCTTACTATGTGCCAGACATTGTGCTAGGCACTGTAGTGAAGGAAAAAGATACTTCATTCCTTCCTTTAAGGAATGTTTGGTCTAGTGGAGGAGTTAGGCATGGAAACAGCTAGTGCTGCGGATGCAGGATGGGTACCTCAGTATAGTCCCCTGACCTTATGAAACTATCTGCTGTCCAATGCAAAAGAACCAGTAATATAACAGTTTCAGAAATTGATATGACTTCATGTTTAAAGGAGTTATTATCAGCATAAAGAACATATGACACTTAACTATAGAGTCACCACTACCATAACTGGATTCTGGTGATGCTGATGTATGGCGTGTTCACCAGGAAGATCGGTTCAGTTTCCTTCATATGGAACCAAAGGAATAAATTTTGTTTTTAAAAACTTCTTAAGAATGTACAAATTATATTACATTTAATGATGTTTAATGAATTCATACTTTTGGTATAGCTGAGATGTTGCTTTGGTTTTAAGCGATTGTAGATTATATTGTAAAATGGCTACAGGTATTTTATTTCTTTGTTTCGACTCTGTTAAAATAGTCTTGTCCTTTATGGGCACAGAATCTTAGATTTCCTATTAAGAAATTATTACAACTTTAGAGAGTATTTGTCAAGAGCTACACAATGTTCAAGTTTTATTAGCCAAGTTTCTTCACCGTGCTTCCTTGCTAGTCGATATTCTTGATATGAGTTCTGCTTTGTGGACCTGGGCTTTAAATAAGAGAGCAGGTGGTTTGTAATCATGGACTACAATCATTTACATTAAGCGCTTTTTTTGTTTCTCTCCTGGGCATTGAAGTTGAATGTATTGATGTGTATAATGAAAGGATTGGGACTTATTGGCTGAAAAATCTACTTTCTACCTCTGAAAAGTGTGTGTGTGTGGGCTGGAGGGGCGGGTATATGTGTGTGTAGAAAGAGTTATGGGTATGTTTGTATCTTTTTATACATCTGGGTTTCCATTTCCTACGGTTGTGTGTGTTTCTTTTGGTTTGATTCTCTCAATTCTACTCTCTCTCAAAGAAGACCTTCAGTGTAGTATTATAGGAGATATTGTTAACTCAAAATATTGTCCTAGTTACACTCCTATCTTGGAGCACTGGTAATATTTAGTCATACACATACTTAGTATGTTTTTAAATGTGTCTAATAACCACCCAGAGGAGAATGTCACTTCCATCAATGATGTAACACTTGTTAAACTCATTCTCACTGTTGAAATATATCCATAGTATTAAGTCAATGTGGGGGGATTAGTAAGATAACATCATTAGTCTATTACTAATTGAATTTTAAGAGGCATTTTCCCCAGATAGTAAAGGCTGTATTTTGAATAACCTCTTGACCAATTTTACGCACTGAGTACACACTGAAGCCATAATGTTATTTCCATTCTGTAAGTCAAAGTACAGATTGATATTTTGAAGGACTTTTTGAAATAATGTATTTTTTACTATTACTCATTTACTTTGTAGGAAATACTCCAAATACACAATTCTTAACAAAATTGGAAAGCTAATTTCTCAAATACTAGGTTCTGTTTTCAAAATATGTGACTCATTATTTACACACTTCATAGATAAACTAGAAAGGGGAAATTCTTTCTTAAATACAGCAACTCTTTATTGTACCTTTGGGACCTTAATTTATAATACCAGGCTCTAGAAAAATAGTTTTCTTCCAACCAAAGGATTTGTTCAATTTATGTACTAACAGATTATAAAAAACACACGTTATTCAGAGTACATCTGAATATAAAAGTTTAGAGTATTGGACATTTGCACTGATTCCTTTAAATCACATTGTGAAATTTATTGCAGGGCCATTCAGCTGAGCCCATAATCTAAAATGTGTAAAGTATTCAAAGAGCCTAATATATTTAATTATATTGGGTCACTTTTTAGATGTGACTATTAGGCAAAATGTCCATCTTTTCAAAAGGATAAGAGATGATTGTCTCCTGGAGCATTAACCCACCAACCTAGTGCCGTCGAGTCGATTCCGACTCATAGCCACCCTATAGGGCAGAGTGGAACTTTCCCACAGAGCTTCCAAGGAGCGCCTGGCAGATTCAAACTGCCGACCGTTTGGTTAACAGCTGTAGCACATAACCACTATGCCAACTGCAGCATTAGGCATTTTTATTGTTAACAGTGAGAATCCTAATGCAGTTGCTAGCTTCTAGGTTGAGTTTGGGCTTCTGAAACATAGTGTTTAGAGTCCTGAATTTATCTTTTAAAAAGAGAAATAAGTGGCGTTTGTAAAGATAGGATCTCTTAACCCTTCCTTTCTTTTGATGGTTTTTGTAATAGATATTATCATGATTACAGCCTCATTCTGCCCACTACAGGATGAAGGCCATACCTAGGTGCTGCCAAGCTTTGAGCATTGCTGTCCTGGGTCATATAAGGCCACGTTGGCTCTCCAAAGGCTATCAGCTCATCCCTTCATGTATGTTGATGGCGGCCCTTGCTGTATCTAGTATCCAGTGGTCTCCATCTGTTGTAGTGTAGTGTACCTTCCATCTCTTTCAAACATCACAGACTGCCTTAGAACATTTCCCCCCAACTTTGTTTTGGTCACTTCTCTTCATAGGTGTGTGTTATTTTCAGGAGAACGTAAACATTTAGTCCTGTTCCCCTCCTATTATTCCTTCTCTACTCTCGAGCAATTTGGAGTTCAAAACATGTTCAACTTAGCGTACACTCTTCTATATTTTTTTCCATCTTTCAGCATTTTAAGACATCTCATATAGGACCCGTTACCCGTTGCCGTCGAGTTTGGGTTTTTTTGGTTTTTCATACAGGACCTTCTTTGTTCTTACGACTACCTTTTAGAACAACTCTCCACTTTATAGCAACTGGTATTTTATAGGTCGTCAAGAGTTAATTGTTAAATATTAGCTTCTTTAGAATCCGAGACTTAAAAATCTTAAAGTGTTTTCTATAGGTTTATCTATATTAACCCCTATTCTAAAATAACAGAGTCCTCAGGGAGAAGTTGTCCCTTGACCTAATAATAATTAACTTAGGAATAATTTTGGTTTTTAAACTCAGCTATATAGATTCTCTTACTGCTGCTGTTTAATCAGAAGAGGGGATGTTAAATTTATAAGTTCTTTGATTTCTGTAGCTATTACAGTAGGATTCATCGTGATATCACAATAGATTTCTGAGAAGTACATCTACTACTGATCAGTTCATTTTTTCTGTTGGTAGGCCTGATGCTCAGCAAGGACGCAGTGACTTAAAACTGGAGTGGGTACTGTAAAATATGTGTATGCAGATATTTGCCTTTAGATTATGCTGCTATTTTTTAAAAAACAAGGCTTTTTGGAAAGTAGATTAGGGTTAATAAAACAGTTTTACTTGATTGACTTTGATGTTTCTGTTGTGTTTCTAGTCAGGTGACATTGTAGTTTATGTGGATATGACAAATGAGAATTACAGGGAGATGTAGCCAAGAAGGTGACATATTACACAGTGTTGATAGGGACCTTCAGGATCCCCAGTGTACAGATCATGGGAAGATAGGATGATTGAGCCCTAGACCTAATCTTTGAGTATATTTGGTGGCCATAAACATTCCAAATGAGGTTTAAAATAAGTTTATCATCTAAGAAATTTGAGAACTACCAAGGAGTGAGACAGCAAATTGCTTACTTCCATGCCCAAATGATTACTTGGTGTGTAATGCTTAATCCAAACTTCTTTAATGGTTTTTTCTTTCTTGGGATAAGTTTTGTGCCACTTGGATTTACGTTCAGGGCGGGGGGGAGGGACTTTAAAGTGCTCTTTTTTACTTTCTTTGGATAGAAATCAGTATATATTCAATTTTATTGGGCAGCCTATTAAATAGTAACAATGAGGATAACAACAGCTAACTTTTAATGAACGTTTAGGGTGTTCCAAGTCAAAACATGTAATGTGAAGTACCTCATTCAGTCCTCACAGAAACATTATCAAGTAGTGGTAGTATCTTCCTCATTTTACAGATGAGGTGCCTGAGGTGTAGAGAAAATCACTTGCCCAAAGTTACACAGCTAGTAGGTGGCAGAGCCAAGCTTCAGCTCTACTGGGCTCTAAAACTAACTCTCTTCTGCCTGTCACACTGCCTGGGGATGGTAATTTGTATCTTTCATGCCTGAACTTTGGATAACTTGACATCATCTTTCCTGTTCCTTATAACGATTATAGCCCATTTATCAAAAATAATTTTTATAAAGCCTTTGATCTTTCTTGAGTTCAATAAATGACAAAAGGCATTTTTTAAATTTGTTTGTATTCAGATTTTACAAATCTATTTTTATCCAATAAATTATTCTTAGTATTCTGTATGGTACCAAAAGACTTTTCTCCTAGCCTTTAAATGTGGTCATGAGCAAATCTGTTTTATTGTGTCATGTGGCTAAATGTGAACTTGAGTGCAATGGAAGTAATTATAGTGGTGTGGAAGGTAATCTTGACAAACCTAATTAGCCATATCATGTTTCCTTTAAGTCATTTATGCCCCAAACAGTTTTAAAGCTTTCTTTCTTTTTTTAGGAATGAAAATTACCTTCAAAAAATTTGGTTTTTGTAATTTACTGTCTATAAAGATGAATGTGCACATGCATGGGTATTTCTAGTTCATCTAATTATCAAGCACTTGTAAGATTATAATATAAACTTTTTAAAATAAAGTTTATTTGGGAATAATTTTAGATGTACAGAGAGTTGCAAAGATAGTACAGAGAGTTTCCATATTACCATTCACCCAACTATAGTAAGCTTTTGCTAATTCAGAATAGTCGGGGAACTCTACTGTTCTGGCTAGCTGATCACCTACAAGAATTCCTAGTATTTAAAGCATTCGAATATAATGAAATACGTTTAGCTAAGTTGATTGTAATTTTCTCTATTTTTATGTTTAGTAGCCCCATAAAATATAAGAGACTGGACTGAATTGTATTTGATCTTTAATATACCATTAGACAAAGCATTATTTAAAAACAAAAAATCAGCACGCTACTTGACGTTTCTTAAAAATGTAGAGAAAATTCCAAGTATTTGAAATTTATCATAGGTTAAATGATATATTTTATAAAATGTAAAAACGATCTTCTTAAAAACTACTTCCGTATTTTTACACAATTTTTTTTTAAATGCGCATCTTTTATGTTTGTTTACCAATAACACTCCCCCCTCCCCTGCAAATTTTTTTTGTAGGCTTACTCTGCCAATTTTTTTAACAACAACATGTTAAAAAAAAAAATGGGCATAGTGGTGCTTCTGTGAAAACCTCATGGCGGGATGGTTGGCAAACAAACATAGAAGGTCTGTGTTATTGGTGTAAAAATGCAGTTAAATACATAGGCCTCCTATGAATATCCAGTATGGAAGACATTTAGTGCATATTTTAGCTATGGACGATTATATACACTTTATTTTCAAGCATTTATTAAAAAATATAAAATATCACATGTCATTTCCTTGAAAATGTTATTTTGAAAGTTAGAATTTCTGTATAAACTTTATTACTAGCTGTTTTATCAAACTTTTTAAATTCGACAAGTGTAATAAATATAACATTGAATTTTAAGTGGAACTTTGTTTTCTGGAAAGCATGTATTAAGTCTTCCGGTAACTGAATAGTTATGAATTAATTCTAATGATTATTTCTTCTACCCATGTCAAATCCATATGATCTGATTTGTGAACATTTTTCAATGCTGAGTGATATTTTTAAGAAGTAATTAAGTGTGGAAACTGGTTAGCCATGGAATAAGACTATTTACCGAGAGTTGGTAGAATCAGAGCTGTATGTATATTGCATTGCCCTAACTACCAATTTGACTTTTCAAAGGAAAACTACCAAATAGAATTTTTCTTAAACAAAAACAGTCCCATAGAGAGAGAATGCTCGGGAAGATGTTCCCAAACATCATATGGTACAGTGGGATGGTTAAGTGGTTTTGGCTCCGGGCATACAAGGTATTGAGACCAGTGACCTATTTTCCTTGTGCTCTGATTACTGGCTTTGCTATTTTTGTTTATTTTCTGGAAGTAAAATGTTCAGCCTTTTAAAATTGCGTTTTTGGAGAGAATTCCAAAGAATGGGCATGGCTAACTTCAGCGCTGTGTAATGACAACAGTGCTTACGGTGCTTTTCCTCTTCTCTCTACCCCCTTTTCATCCTTTCTATAGACGCGCATCGGGAATTCCTTCACAGGCCTGCTTCTGGATACGTGCCAGAGGAGATCTGGAAGAAAGCTGGTAAGAATTGTTTAAAAACATGAGTTCAGTGTTCTGGCAGCTGTGTGCAGTTGTTAATGCAGTGATGTGAAGAATGACAAGAACTTTACTGCTAACAACAACAACAAACATAAAACAAAACGAAAAAAAAAACCCACAAAACAAAATAAAAAACCTGATTAATAAACCAGGCCTGATTAGAACATGAAATAGTTTTTATTTTAGTAGCATCTGCTAGTGCCACTGTAATTGAGAGGCTGGCAATATTTCCATTATAAACCCCTATTTTTCAGGGGCTAGAATGCTTTCAGGCTGAAACTTGGCATAAAAAGTCTCAGCTTGCTTGCATTTTTTTTCTTTCATGGAAAAAAAAAAAAACCTGGAGTTTTATAAATTAAATTGCATACTTCAGCCTTTTCCTCTGCATTCTTTAAAAAATATCACAACACATCTAGTTGTTCAGGCACTCAGAATTTTATGGTTACAGCCAATTTAAAAAATTTATTCTCTGTGCTAATTAATAGTCAATGACAGAGCTAAGTGGTTAAGTTACAAGACAAAGTTGCTGAACTTTCAGCTTTCCTTTCCATGCATACTCTCTCCTTTTTATTACATGATATTTGTCTATATTTTATAGTAGTTTTAAAGTACCTGATGACCCATGAACTTGTCATTGGACTACAGAAATTCAGATCTTGCGGAATTTTGGTGGGACACCAGCACTATAAAAGCTGAGCAAAATAAAAACCAACTCGGGAGACAAAACATAAACCTGTTTCAAGAGCTAGAGATGACATGAAAAACATGTACTGAGTCTTTGCGCTTCAGTAACTCCAACTGTTAAGATAGTTTGTCTATCAGAGTTGAGGATCTGGGAGATAATATTTCTGCAAACAGTCAAATGGGCATAGGGCTGGCAACACTAATCAAAGAAGCAGGAGCTAAGGGGAAGATTTTTTTTTTTTTTGGCAGTTTTTTTTTTTTTTTTTCTGCAAATGATTTCCCTGAGTTTGATTTGACTCAGCTGTGTTTCAAGTTCTGCAGCTTGCTGACTCCCTGGTCATTTAGATCTTACCTGAGTATTTCAGTGGATTTTCTAAGAAGCACCTGTTTTTGGAAGAGTGAGAATGAGTTTGGAAATCTGATAGTATCTAGGTTTAGTAGCTTATATTAAGAACCAGAAAGATCTCGTGCATGTCCCATATGCAAATCAGAAAGATACATTCAGTTAAATCTAAAAGTTAAAATACATACGGTGACTCAAGTGAATAGTATTACCAGATTTGCAGGATTACCTCTAATAATGTTTCCTAAGTGGCAGTAAGGAGCCCTGTTGACTCAAAACATTAAGTGCTTGGGCGCAAACAGAAAGGTTGGCAGTTCAAATCCACTCAGCGACTTTTAGGGAGTGATCTGCTCCTGTAAATATTACAGGCAAGAAAACCCTATGGGGATTTCTATTCTGTTACATGGGGTCGCTATGGGTCAGAAACAATTTGATGGCACCCAACAACAACAACAACAGGTGGGCAATAGTGATGTATTACTCCCAGGCTGTAAAAATATGCGGGGAGCCACCTACCTGGAAAAATAATTTTAATATCTTTCTTCTGCCCTTTTTTTGCCCACATTTTTAAGTTTTCAGTGCAACTTATTCCAACCAGAGGTACAAAGAATTGTCATTTTGAACAACAGAAGGATGACTGTTTATGGTGGAAGAGTCTCTGCATGTCCCCTTTTATGTGTATTTAAGTTAAATTCTTGATAGTTCATAAAGAAAAATTGACAGTAAACTCTTGTGTAATCCGCATTCCTTCTGTGCTATTATCTGCTCAAGTCTTTGTTTGACTGCTATTAAGTGAGAGCAGATTTTTCTGAATATAACACCTTTGTTGGAAAGTCAACTTGAATAGCTTATACACAAAGGAAGTCCTACCGTAAGTGGTAAGCAATTGGAAGCAGATTCAAAACTGCACTATGTATTTTGCACTTAATCAGCATTTTTTTTTTTTTTTAACTTGGCTGTAATCTATTGAGTCCACCGTTATTTCTCTGCATTGTCTCTTTTGTGTGTATCTGAAACCAATTCTGGATATATTTTAGGCCAGGGGACTTAGAGAGTAGAGAAGGAGCAGTACCTTGTTATAGGTTGTGCCACCCACTCTGGAAGAATCATTAAACTTTAGCAAGAAAAATGTTGTGATTTCTTTTCAGGTGTGCCTGCCATCTGTATTAGGTCTTCACCCTAAAATATGACTTGGTAGTAGTATAGATTAAATTCATACTCTTAGAGCAGTATCCCTAATCTGCTGCTTAAGAGCAGTTTGGGAATACCATATTTTTATGCAAATAACGCATGCCTCCTGAGTTTGTTTGCTGACCACAGCTCCCCACCACCCCTCATGAGCCACCCTCACAAGTGCTGCCATGCCAGTCCTGTTCCACATGTTGCTGTTAAAAAAAATTAGCATAGCACACTTAAGAAAATACCTCGTGGGTGGTGGGGGTTAGGCACAGCTGGCAGACCAATGCAGAAGGTACATGTTATTTGTGTAAGAATGTGGTTTTTTTCTATGAATAGATGCTAAATTTTAGGAAATAAATTAAATGCAAAGTACAGATGAGTTTCATCTGGAAATCTTGAATAACTGCTTATAATATTTGTCTTTTTTGGCTTCTTAAAAAGCCTTTCTAGTGTTGACAGTGTCAAGACGTCCAAAATGATGGGAACACTAAGGGCAGAATGTGACATCTTTACTCAGCCTGTTACAGTTTGAAAGGTTTTTTTCCCTAGGATTCTATGATTTGCTGTGGGCAAGTTTTTTTTTTTTTAATAATTTTTATTGTGCTTTAAATCAAGTCAGTCTCTCACATATAAACTTATATACACCTTACTACATACTCCCATTTACTCTCCCCCTAATGAGTCAGCCCGCTCCCTCCTTCCAGTCTCTCCTTTCGTGACTGTTTTGCCAGCTTCTAACCCTCTCTACCCTCCCATCTCCCCTCCAGACAGGAGATGCCAACACAGTCTCAAGTGTCCATCTGATATAAGTAGCTCACTCCTCATCAGCACCTTTCTCCAACCCATTGTCCAGTCCATTCCATGTCTGATGAGTTGTCTTCGGGAATGGTTCCTGTCCTGGGCCAACAGAAGGTTTGAGGACCATGACTGCCGGGATTCTTCTAGTCTCAGTCAGACCATTAAGTCTGGTCTTTATATGAGAATTTGGGGTCTGCATCCCACTGATCTCCTGCTCCCTCAGGGGTTCTCTGTTGTGTTCCCTGTCAGGGTAGTCATCGGTTGTGGCCGGGCACCATCTAGTTCTTCTGGTCTCAGGATGATGTAAGTCTCTAGTTCGTGTGGCCCTTTCTGTCACTTGGGCTCATAATTACCTTGTGACCTTGGTGTTCTTTCTCCTTTGATCCAGGTGGGTTGAGACCAATTGATGCATCTTAGATGGCCGCTTGTTAGCATTTAAGACTCCAGACGCCACACTTCAAAGTGGGATGCAGAATGTTTTCTTAATAGAATTTATTTTGGCCAAGTGTTTTTTAAGGGGAAAAAAAACCCTGTAAGATATGTTTTTGCAAAGACGGTATCATACATAACCTTTGTTTTGTGGCAAAAGATAAGTAAATAAAATAAAGATTAAAGCAATATGAAAAAATACCGAAGGGGCAGTACTCTCAAAATGTAGTGTAACCAGTGCATATTTTTCATAGAAAATTATAATCGCAAGAGAGTATACCTGTGCTTGAAAGCACATTGTATAATTTTTGTGCCATTTTATTTTGAAATGATTTCAGATGTGCAGAAAAGTTGCAAAAAAAGTACAAAAATCCCCTTCCTTTACCCAGATTCAGTTTTACCATATTTGCTTTATTATCTTCTCTTTTTTCTTTACGCCCTTCTTCCCTCCCTCCCTTTCTCTAATATCATATTATTTTTATTTATAAGTAGTTACAAACATAACATTCCTTTACTCCTAAACATTTTAGTGTGTATTTCCTAAGACCAATTTTTTTTTTTCCCTAAGACCAGGATACTCTCTTACATATTCATATAGTAGCTACCAAGATCAAGACATTAACACTGATATAACACTATTGTTTAATCTACAGATCCTATTCAGATTTTGCATGTTGTCCCAGTAATACAACATAACAATACACCTTTTTAAAGATTAGAAGCACCCTTTAAAATGTGCAAAGCCACACCCATTTTCCCCTAAAAGCTAGTATTTTTTAAAGCAACAGCTAAGATATCAAAAAGCACTTGAAAGTTATAAAGATCTTTATAAATTGGAAAAATCTAACATAATGTTGGATTTAAAATTGGAACTGAATTTTTTTCCACTATATTTCTTTTCAAATGATCAGAGAATGTTTGCAGTTGGTAATAAATATTCAAGCACCTTGCAAATGTCCTACCAGTTCTCTTTGCTGATCTGTATATGCCTGTGGGATTAGAATAGGAATGCATAATTTAAATATAAATTGCCTGATTTGCATATACAATTAGTCAAGCTGCAGCTTTGATCGTAAGCAAAAATTATTGTCCTGTATTACCACTTAAATAGGATTTTAATTCACCTTGAATATTCAAATGAAATTAGACCCTGGCTGTATAGTTAGAAGGGCAGTACTTCCCTGGTGCCCAGAGTCATTTATGACAGGGTAATAAAGGCATCTTTTCACCTCCTGGTGAAGAAGATGCTGCAAGCTCCATTTACACTACTCTGATTCAATCCAGATTTTAAATGCATATCTTAAAGCAACCAACAAAGGCTTAACATATTTTAGTTAATATTTCCAGTCTGGATCTTGCCCTTATGTTTTAGTTTATAAACTCTAGCAGACAGTAATTGCAAAGGAATGTGGTTCAGCAACAATACTTCAAAATGACAAAAGTCAGGACAGTTAATTACTAGTAGAGAGCTTTTGATGATCCTCGAGCCATGGACTGTAGATGTGTGAAATAAACCATAGAAATTTAAGAAGCCATAGGAGTTTCTTACATCTCTTAGGTTTTTAATCCACAGTAAACCGTTTTTATTAGGAATCTATGTTTTTAATTAAATGGAACATTTAATTAAGGTGCTTTTTAAGCGGGTGAAACAATCAAGTGCAAACACTTGAATGAAACATGTCATAATTAGTTTTAATAGAGTGTTAATTGGTACTACGTTTGCCAAGTTAATAATTACTGCTTATTAAATTTTCAATTAATCATTGTCATTTTACTTTGAATAAAGATGAAAATTAGATAAACTAATTCAGGGGGAGGATATTTTCCCTTGTTAATTAGAACAGTTAATTTTTTAAAATGGAAATTACTTGCATTAGTTGTCAGTCTTCTGTTGCACATTAGTCAAATCTTTGCACCTTTTCCAAAGCCAAAAAAAAAAAAGCTAATTTGACACCTTTCAGGTTTGTAGTTAGGGCTGATTGTTTTGGCCTGTGGTATGATTCAGTTATATCCGCCCAGAGCAACAGTCGGTTATGCAAAACTGTTGTATATATTTGATTAAGTAATTGAATGTCAGCTTAAAATGCGGAAACGAGAAGATGATTTTTTAAAGATTCCTATCATTTAGTCTACAAAAACATCCATATTACTCAGGAAACGATTTCAGAAAAAGAAAAGCTGGACCGTCTGTTTCATCATTGATTTTCTTTAAAAGGTCTGCATTAGCTTAATTGCTATACCAGCAGGCTTTTGACTGTTGTTGCATTTTTACCAGCAAAATTATGTCTTGTATTTCCATATGTGCCTGTGTAAAATCCATTCCCTTCTGTTCTTTCTGAAAGTTTTACCCGTGTATTTCCTCTGTTCATATTAACCTACGGCATTATGGGAAACTCCCTTCTTCGTGGGTCTGAATTATCCCGACAGGTTTCTCGTGGTGGTTTTTGTCCTTTTAACTACTTAGTCTTCGTCTCAGAATGATTTGTGGATGCAGTAGGTTAGTAGAAAATTGTATAATATTTTAAAAAATATTCCAGAAGTGCAATTTAGAAGAAGAGCCTCACCTTTTGTTTTCCTAATCGAATTTCAAAAATCTGCTAGTTTTTTATACAGCCGTAATTGCTGGGTAATCAGAATCAAAGTCATGCGTGTTCTGTAGAATTCTCTTTAAACAGCTGTCGGTATCCCAGGCCCTGAGCTAACAGAGAGATGTGCTTTCTTCCGGTTTGGCCTGACTGCTGGACAGAGGAGGCTGTCAATGAGGTGAAGCGCCAGGCGATGACCGAGCTCCAGAAGGCCGTGTCCGAGGCGGAGCGGAAAGCCCACGACATGATCACGACAGAGCGAGCCAAGATGGAGCGCACGGTCGCCGAGGCCAAGCGGCAGGCGGCGGAAGACGCGCTCGCGGTTATCAACCAGCAGGAGGATTCAAGCGAGGTAAGGGGTTCGCTGGAGCTTCCACTTTGAAGATGATGCTTTTCACGGGCTCATTTTTGGTTCAAAGATGCGTAAATAAAAGCAGATATTGGACTTGCTTTAGACCCCAATGATTCTTTGAAGAAAAAAAAATTAGAATAGTTTGGGGAGTTGGAATTGAGTAAGAGCTGATGAAAGTATGTTTTCTTCATTAAAGATCTAAAAGAACTACTCTTTGCTTTAAAAAAAAGTGTTTTTAATATGGTGGGTGGGTGACAGGTGAAAGTGAAATTCTTGTCACTGTCCAACAGTATTTAGAAACTGAAAAGACTGTGTTTAAGTGTATGTGTGCACATGTCTGTTAGTATGTCAGTGCTACCATGTATATGGAAACCCTGGTGGTGTAGTGGTTATGTGCTGCGGCTGCTAACCAAAAGGTCGGCAGTTCGAATCTGCCAGGCGCTTCTTGGAAACTCTACGGGGCAGTTCTACTCTGTCCTATAGGGTCGCTATGAGTCGGAATTGACTCGACGGCAGTGGGTAGTGGGTAGCGGGTAGCGTATATGTATGGTTTCTGCCTAATGCAAAGGATTTTGTAGAGATACTCTGGGTATATTGTGGTCTCCAAAGACGCATTGCATACCTGGGATTGCAGCTGTTTCCTTCACCGTTGGTGCTAAAGTCTAATGCTAAAGCAACGTTCGCTTCAGTTACACATTTCTAAGAGATCTTGTGCGTAGTCTGCATTTCCATGTTATTTGTGATAAGCATTATCATGGTCCTGTCATGGCTTAACGTTGCTACACATGTAGCTTAAATGGCTCTTTTACAAGTGTCTGGGAAGTAACTAAAACACAGTGTATAAGACAATGTATTTTAAAATATAGCTTATAAATTCAGCAATATAGTAAAGATCTGTGTTAATTAAGACAACATCAGAATCTGCGAACCCCAAAGTAACTCTAGATGAAGGGCTCCAGATAGCAAGTCACACCAAGCTGACCTAGCAAAAGCATGGACTGATAAATCAATGGTCTGCTCTACTACATATCTATAATTTCTGAGGGCGAGTAAGGATTTAATTTGTACCAGGCTTCTCTGTAGATGAAAGACCCTGCGGGAATCACTGGATGCCCAGAGTTTCTATTTAATGTGTAGCAGATGAATAACAAGGGGACAAAAGGAATTGATTTTCAACATTGGAAAGTTTCTCAGGAAAACAGGGACAAAGGGAAATTTATCTACCCTTTAAATGCTGACTTTTCCATTGTCGGATTAAACTAGACATAAATTCAATTTTATTAGCATCTTACAGCTAAGATATTTAAGGACCTTTTTTTTTTATTAGCATCTTTTGAAGAGACTTTGTCATGCTCTAGTCAAGTTAATACTGTGAGGCACAGTTGTTGTTATCATTAAAACATTATCACTTTCACATGAACATTGTAGGGCTGCTAGGTGTGTTGAAAGTCACTAAATTCTGAAGATAAACATCTAGGAAGGATTTGTGAATTAAGCCTTTGTATCTTTTCTATTTTTTATCTTTGTGTTCTGGTAATAACATGCTATATTCCTTCAGTGTCTGCAAGCTTTGTACCTTTATTACTAAAACCTATGCAGAAAAGTATATGCTCTTGACACCAGTGTTTAACATGATCAGAACATACTGTATCAATCAGGAGTTATGATATGTAGTAAATATAATGAAGTAATTTATGAGTAATCTTCAATAGTCATTGTTTTCTTTCTTCTTGGTCCTCTTGGGGAATTGACCTTTAATATTGTTGATCTTTCATATGGTTTTCCATGATACTTTTCCAAGAATTTTACAGCTGACTATGTTAGAGGAAAATGCTTGCAATTCAGAAGGCCAGATTTCATTCCTGGAGCCATCGCTTACACATTGGATCACCCTGAGGAAGCCACTAAACCTGTACTAGGTTTAGTCTTATCATGATGTGAAAATTAGTGAATGTGCCTCATATAGTCAAAGGCTTAAGGATAAGGTTATAACTTTAAGAGACATGATAATGTTACCATTTTACAGATGAGGAAAACTGAGGCTCATACAAGTTAATTGAACTGGCTAAAGTTAACCCAGCTAGTAAATAGCAGAATCGAAACTTGAACTCACGAGCATGCTCTCAGTTTTTATATTGTTATTTCTTTTCATGGGGATCATCAAGGTAATTTTTTGGATGCTAATAAAGAAAGACAACTTGGGTCTGGTTTCTTACCTCTAATTCCTTTAAACTGCAAGACAACTTCTAAGATTTGTAGAGGAGTAAACGCTCAAAGGATTAGGCAGGCTTCTTTTTCTCCAAAAGTAATGTAGATATTTTCCTGAAAATAAGAGAGGGAAAGATGGAAAAAATATTTCATTTGAATGAAGATGAAAGTCCTCTATAAACTTGCCCATAAGTCTGCACACACATGCTATAAAAGTGGTTTGACAGAGAAACATTGCTAAGTCCTCCTAGGGACCATGATGCCCTAGGATAATTTGTGTGCCTGGTGGTGGGTTCAGTTCATCTGTACCTTTTGCCCAATTGATAGCTTGAATTTATAAATTTTTTTTTTCCAGGAGTTGTTTGCTCTTATATTTATGAGGGAGGCACATTGTTTTTCTGCACCTGCCCTTCCTTCACACTCTGGATTGTGCACCTTTTAATAGCAACAGCCTGTTAAAAGCAGCCTCAACAGCGATGGTTGAAGTAACCAAGTCTAGAAAGTTCCCTGTGCCCCTCCCAGACAGAGCTAGGATAATTCTGGCATTCTTGGGCTAGGATGTTGTCGTTAGCTGCCATTGAGTTGGCCCCTGACTCATGGTGACCCCAGATACAATGGATCAAAACACTGTCCAGCTCTGCACCATCCCCATGATTGGTTATGGATCAGACTGAACGATTGTAATCTATAGTGTTTTCACTGGCTGATATTTAGAAGTAGCTTGCCAGGCCTTTCTTCTTATTCTATCTTAGTCTAGAAGTTCTGCTGAAACCTGTTCAGCATCATAGTAACATGAAAGCCTCCACTGGCAGATGGGTAGTGGCTATGCATGAAGTGCATTGACTGGGAATCAAACCTGAGTCTCCCACGTGGAAGGCCAGAATTCGACTACTGACCCACCAGTGCCCTTTCCTCCCAGGCTACAATAGAGCCCCCTATTCTAGTCCTCACTGTGGTCGATACTGAGCTGGGGGATCTGTTAGGCTAGGAGTGTATGGTCCAGCTGATCTGGAAGACAGTCCAGTTGTACCTCTACAAATCTCTTCTGTGTTCTTATACTCAGGAGGTTTTGTTGAATATACACCATTCAACCTTAAATAAGGCCAACATATCATTGTGTTTTAGCAATTTTATGAATTATTCTTCATTTTCTTAGAAAAAATAAGAGGCCTGGCCATCATGGTAATTGGTGGAATTAAAAAAATACACACATATATTCTCATTAAATGTAAGAATCATTGATTTTAAAACTATAGTCGGAAAGTAATAGACATCCTAAAATAATCACATGTTGTATGACCTGCCCAGGAAGGTTTTTTATTTAATACACGTACCTCTAAATTACTCATACCATTTATTCATTTATTCGTTCAATAACGCATCATTGTACTTCTACTCTATGTCATGGGTAGTGCCAGGTGCTAAGGGTACAATGGCAAATGAGGTAGACATCGTTCCTGCCTTCAGGTTAACTGTAATTTATTGGAGGAGTCACATAACTATATAGATTATAAGAATCACAGAGTTTAGTTTGAATGCTTCTGGGAAAAATTTTGTTTCAACTGATACCTGAGGATAATCAGGAACTGGGCAATAGCCTCCAGAAGCACCCGCATGCCTCATCACAGCCTCCTCCTCCAAGTGGCCTGTGCACGCCTCCATTCAGGGAAGAAGAGGGGAGGAGGTAAGGCAAACTTTTGCAGGGCTTTGAAAGCAGGATGCTCGTGTGACTGGTGTGCATTTTGAAAGGGTCACTCAGGTGGCAGTGTGGAGAGAGATTAACGGAAGCAAGAAGGAAGGATCAGTTTGTTTCAGTAGTCCTGGAGAGATGAGGATTTTGATTGGATGGAGGGTAGTGCTACTGAGGATGGAGAAAATCGGATGTGTGGCTGGATACTTACTAGATAGAATTGCGAGGACTTGGGGATTGATTAGCTGTAAGGAAAAGAAGAAGAGTCATGGTTTTTCAGTGCATATCAGGTAGCCTTATTTGAAAAACCTTAGTAACTTCCTGCCTTCGTTCTGCCCAAGGTGTATGAAAAGAGGTGACTATAATGGTTAAGGTTATGTGTCAAGTTGACTAGGCCATTCTCAGTGATTTGGCAGATATTATGTACTTACCTTCCATTTTGTGATCAAATGTGAGCAGCCAATCAATTGAAAGGGGAGTTTCCTTGGGGGTGTGGCCTGCATCCAGTATATATGGATGTCTGGCAAAGCTTACCCACTCCTGGTCCTGCATCCAACTCATCCTCCTCTTACCTCCAGTTCTTGGGACGTAAGCAAGCAGCCTACCGCCTGACCTGCCAATTTTGGGTTCATCAGCCCCTGCAACCATGTGAGTCAGAAAAGCCTCCAGCCTTATGGCTGACCTACAGAGTTGGAACGTGCCAGCCTCTGCAAGGCAGAATTTCCCAAATCTTTAAGTTTTGTTTTCATTTTGCATAGTTCGTTTTTAAGTCCGTTGCTTTCCTCTCTCATTTTACTGTAAGGGTCAAGGAGAAAACCACGTGGCTCCTTTAAGACCTTGCTTAGAAATTTCCTCAGCCAAATATCCAAGTTCGTCACTTACAAGTTCTGCCTTCTAACAACTATTTGAACATGATTCAGACAAGCTCTTTGTTGCTACATAGAAAGCATCCCCCTTCCTCCGTCGTCCAATCACATGCTCATCATTTTCTTTTAAAACCTCACTAGAAGCATATTAAACATCTACATTTCTAGCAGCATTTGGTTTCTGGTGCCGTATGTATTCTCTATGACGATAGAGACTTTGTGTGTAGCTCACCTTCTGAGCCCTCACCAGAATTGCCTTTGACATCCAGAATTCTACCTGTAGTCACTTCAAGGCAATCTAGGCTTTTACTATTAGGCACCTTAAAGCTCTTTTAGCCTCTACCCACTACCCAATTCCAAAACCGCTTCCACATTTTAGGTATCTGTTAGAGCAGTACTCCACTCCTGGTCCCCAATTCTATCTTAGTTACCTAGTGCTCCTATAACAGAAATAACATAAATGGGTGGCTTTAACAAGCATAAATTTATTTCCTCACAGTTTAGGAGGCTAGAAGGCTGAATTCAGTGTGCTGGCTGTAGGGAAAGGCTTCCTCTCTCGTGGACTTGGGAGGAAGGTCCTTTGTCTCTTCTGGGCTTCTGCTCTTGGGTGATCTTCATGTGACTTGGGATCTCTCTTCCCCCATCTCTGCTTCTTTTGCTTGCTTGTTTAATCTGTTTTAGATCTCAAAAGAGATTGACTTGAAGCACACCCTACAGTAATCCTATCTCATTAACATAACAAAGGCAACACTTTCCCAAATGAAATTGAAACCATAGGCTTAGAGGTTAGGATTTACAAGATATATTTTTAGGGGACACAATTCAATCCATAACAGTAACCCTTCCTCGTTTCTTTTTGTATAAACAAGTTAAAGCATTTAAAAGCTCAAATTACATATTTAATCCAACTAGACAGATAAATCTTTACTTTGGACTAGGGTGGGTAAATAAGGCTTTTAAATAGGTCAAACCTGTCTGATATGAAAAACAGTATAGCACATTGTAGTATATATAGGTCTCTGAAAAACAGGAAGCAATGTGACCATACATCCCAGTATGAGTGGGACTGTCCCAATTTACGCCTCTTGTCCCCATGTAGGTATGAAGAGTGCCCCCTTTCGCTTTCAAGAGTCTTGATTTGGACAATAAATTATGTGGTTATGCCACTTAAAGCCATATTCAGTTGATTAGATGGTCCTCTGTTGCTAGAAGAGCCCAGAGGCAGATGGGTGTGGTCGAAAAATCCAAGAGGTCTAGGAAGACCTGAATTCTGACCCCAGCTCAGTTACCATTATCAGGGGCTCCTGGGCAATTCACCTCATTTCCTTCAGTGCCATTTCTTAAGGGATGGGATGTTATTTGCTTAGATCATAGGATTGTTTAGAAGATTTCTTTTTAATCATTGTTTTAATTTGAAGTGTTTTGAGAGCTATAATGCAACAGATTTTGTTATCCGTTCATATATCTCACTCCTTCATGTCACAAGATATGCCAAATGTTTCCCATTTTGCCCCCCTTTATTTGAAGCCACTTCCTATGGTAGACATCTGCCTCACATAAATCGTATGTGTTCTGTGTTATCTGCATCTGTAAAAATATATATGTAGGTAATATAAATGCATGAATTATTATATTGTCTCTCCCTTTCATAGCACTTTGAAGAAGGAACCTGAACTTTGGAATTAGAAGACCAGAGTTCTAGGCCTAGCTGTGGTGTTCATATGTTTCTTCTGAGATTTTTTTCCCTAAGTACAGATATCCCTGAATTCTTTTCTCTGTGATTTCTGAGTTTAGCTTTCTTCCTTCTATCTCAGTTTTCATACTTGTAAAGTAGAGCTAATATGCTCATTTTGCTTAGAAAAACCAGGGGTTCTAGAAGGTAAGCAGTAAAGGATGGAAAAGTTTCAGAAAGAAGAGTTGAAAATATTTAGCCAGAGAAAACAATAGGAAAAAAGGCATGGAGACAGGGATGAATAACATGTGGGCGTTCTCTGTCGTTCCACCAGATAAGTTATCATGCAAACTGGTGTACTTGTCAGAGTAAAAGGGGATGCTCTATGCCAGGACATAGCAGCCCTATAAGCCAGGGCTGCCCCAGGCACACTGGAACCTGTGGTCAGCATAGGCATTGGGGATAACATGAAGTTAATTTTTCCTGTTGTGAAATAAGAAGATCTACAATGAATATTTGGCCTGTACCAGGCTTGGTACAAAATGTTTTCTATACTCAAGCTCATTCCATCCTTGGATCAGTTCTGACAAAGTAGATAGTGTTACTTTCTTCATTTTGCAAGTAAGAAAGCTGAGTCTTGGAGGTTTTAGGTAACTTACTCAGGGTCTGAGAGCCAGTAAACATGAGCTGGGCCTCAGCTTAGTTTGCCTGGCTCTAATGGATGGGAAGGCCTTAGTCTTTATAACTGCACAATAAACCAACAACAACAACAAAAAAACCCGTTGCTGTCGAGTTGATTGCGACTCATAGCGACCCCGTAGGACAGAGTAGAACTGCCCCATATGGTTTCTGAGGAACTCCTGGTGGGTTTGAACTGCCAACCTTTTGGTTAGCAGCCATGCCTCTTAACCACTACGCCACCAGCATTTCTAACCACACAATAGTAGTATTTTTTTAACCCCCTGAGTGTGTGCTAGTATATATATCTATTTCCTTATTGAGCTTTCTTCAGATTATTTATGCCCAGTTCTCTAATTTTACTTGGATTTATAAACTATTAATTGTTATTAACAGTTAGAAATGACGCTGGACTTGGGCAGACTCCTAAGCAGTATATTTTATGTACTTGCTTTTTTTTATAATGTGGTCTATATTTCACCAAGAATAATACAGCATTAGTGCAAATCAAAAGAAAAGAATTTCTCCAGATCCTGCCACCTCAAACTGTTTTACTTTTTCCATGTTCGTTTCCAGTTCCTATCCATATACATATATAGTTCTTTCCAATGAACACTGTCACTGTCAGATTTGGGCTATTTCAAAAGAACATGTTATGGTAGTTTTTTGAGATTCACACTTAGATGATGAAGGCTTATGTGATAGAAGTAAATGATTGGAAATGGGGATAGAAACATAATGGTTGTTACACTGTTCCAATAATTAGTTTTTAGTTTTAAGCCACAAAAATTATGCCCCCTTCCCCAGTTAGAACAGCCTTCATTCATTATTCTTAGATATAGGTGAAGAACTACACAGTTTATATACAGTTTGTTTGGTTTTGTGACATCGAACAACATTGATTGAATTGGTCTTTAAACTTTGCATTTCCAGAGCCTGCTAGGATCTGATAGTGTGAGGAAATCACTCTGAAAGGTTCATCTTCATCACTCTTTCTAGAATTAGTGGAGCCATCCCCATTGGAACCTGTGCAGTGTGGCACAATTGGTGGAAATGTCACGTCTGTAGACTCTGAATAGAACATAGTTACCATACAAAGGGCTCATAGGTTGGGTCCTGTTAAAATGCTGACAAATCTGATTAGAACAGTTGATTCCCAGAGGAGTTTGGAGCTCTCAAAACAAGACCTAAAAAGCTGTGTTACAATAAGATGTTTTTTATTTCATTTAATTAAAGTCCAGCTGTCTGATTCCAGAGACATTCATGGTGTAGCGTAGGGTACTGGGTATGGAATGATCTTGAGTTGGTCACCTCTTGTATCTCTGCTTTTCTCATCTGAAAAATTGAGATAAGGTTTATGTGACCGACTTTGCAAGGTGGTTGAGAGGCGCAAAAGAGATATGTAGAAGTATTTTATTTAAGAAGTCACCTTACAATTGAACAGTGTAATGTTCATGTAACAATATAAGAGTGAGAGAAAGAGAAGAAACACCAGTTAGTTCAATTACACAACTGCCAATAAATCGTACCTAATTCCTTTATTCAGGGATAGAAATGATTAAGGATATAAACTTGTCATTTATTATGTATAAAATATCACTGAAAAGTTTTTCATGTTAATTTTTTATGTAACACTCAAAGCGTATCCAACATCATTTTACCGGCCAGGAATGTATCTGTAGTTGGCCTGTAAGACACTTTTATTGATTCTTCTTTTTTTTTGATAAAATTTATGTTGACAAGAAAAAAACAAACCAAAACTTTTTTTTTTTTTTTTTATTGTCTGGAAATAGTTCACTCTAGTGTGTATCTGTTAATTATTTGTCATCAAAACAGCACTTTACCTAAAAGAAAGGACTGACAAGTGTGCAAAATGTTTACAATCCTTTGTGACATTAGCTTATCATTAGTGTGTATCTGTGAGTTATTGTTGTAAAATAGTACCTGTATTTTTTGTTATATACAACTTTATACTTTGAAGCTTGTATCTGTGAATGTGCAATTGAAATTTATTTTGCCAGTGTTTTCTGAGTGAACTGAATAAATCTTCTGTTGTAGCATGCCATTCAGGCGCGCACACACACACACACACACACACACACACACACACACAAAGCTATTCTAGCAGGAAGGGCGTTAAGGAATTTCAATAGTAGTTGTGAAATTAGAAAGGAAAGAAGAGAGACTATGGAAGTAAAATCTGTGGGATCTGGTCTGGCACGGTTTCAGGGGTTAAAAGGAAGAGGAGTTTCCAGTAAGATGACAAAGGTCTTGGGCCTGAGTGTTGCCGGTGTCTGAAATGGATCACACCAGAGGGTTAGGCTTGGGGAACACTGACTTAGTTAACGGAGGAGCATCCTGATGGAGCTACAGAGCAGCCAGTTGAAAATAAGAGCCCGAAGCTCAGAAGGGAACTGAGGACTAGAGATACAGGTTCAAGAGTCCTTTTCTTACAGGTAATAGTTGAAACCAGGAGATCTGACAAGGGAAGACCATAGCAAGGAAAGAATATTTCTTTATGCCTGAGTCCCCTTCCCCAACCTAATATTCAGAGAGAAATTAACAAGCAAAAAAAGACAAAGTTGTAGTATAAGAAACAATTTCGGTATCTTAGAAACCAAAATTAGAGGGAATTTCAACAAAGAGAATTTAAAACAGCAAAGGGAAAATGGTTGGTAATGTTGAATCTCCAGGAAGGTTGATGGCAATGAGGACTGATGTAAAGTAATTGGTCACTAATGAAGTTTAAGGGGAAGTAAGCTGAGTGTTCGCTCTCTTTAACTGTCAATGCTTGTGAAGAAAGGAACTTGAACTGTATGGGCAATGAGCTTTCTAGGTCTGAAGGTAGTGAGGGGCTGAGTCTGGAACAAGAAGTATCAAAGTGCCAAAGGAGAAGCTGGTGTTAGCAACTGAACATCAGACATTGTGCTTAGCACTGACCTAATCCTGAATAACCTTTAGTTATTATTCCTGCTTTACAAGTACTGTGATTCCAACAGGTTAACAACTTGCTTGGGGTTCTAAAGCTACTAAGTGATAAAGTTGGAAATGAAACTCAGATCTCTCTGACTCAAAAAGCCTGTGCCATTTCTATTACACACCATGACACCTTGTCTCTGGTGCCCCCAACTCCCTGGTCCAACCTCTCTCCACTGTCAGAAGTGCTCTTCCAAACATGTTCCTGCCAAAATGGGCTCTAAGAAGAGATCTGGAATTGACGAAGGATGGCATTTGGGAAAGAATACTTGATTTGCTGTCCAGAGACCTGGTTTGATCCAATCTTGGCTGTGCAATGTCATATCTATGTAACTTTGGGCAAATCATTTACTGGGCAAGTTATTTATTCATTGCTTATTCTTTGGGCCTCAGTTTCCTAAGCTGCAAAATATAGGTGAAAGTGATTTTAACCTGTGGAGTTCAATGCAAATGTAAGATGTTATCTTACTGTGAATTCATCAGTGTGTTGCCTTCCATAGAGCTCGCTCTTTATATTTTGGGACTTTTGTTTATAATCATTCTACTTAAATTTATTGAGTATCAGCTGTGTATGAGTGTTAATGGAAACTTAAAGGGTATGTAAGACCCGTGTAACTTCATGAGAAAGTGTCTTGTCGCCCAAGAGGGTTCTTCCTTTAAAGCAAGAACCAGAAGGGTTACATTTTGCCAGCAGAGACAGAAAGACTGTTCTCCGTGTATCTAAAAAACAACATAAAGGAAAAGATGAGAGCATTGCTAATGTGAGATAAGGTATTAAAAATCTTTGATATATAGCTTTGGCATTCCAAAGTTTTACACCTTCACTTCCATTTCCAAAATACCCTTGTATTTAGTACATTTGGCAAAGGGGGGAGGGTTGTATTCAGGTTCAGGCTCTTCATCTGATTCACAGCCTTACTTGGGTCAACTGGACTTATTCCAATTTTTCAGATAAGAAGTGCTCTTTATGTCAAAAAGAGAATAATATTATAGCAAATAAGGAAAGAATATAAAGTGTCATAAGCCTGGGGAATGAAATTTGTTCTGCAGTGTTACTTTTCGAGCTTTCCTCACTATTGTGGTAATTCAGTCACTGGCATCATTCCTTAGAGGACTGGAAGGAAAGCTTGGTTATTAAAAAAAAAAAAAAAAAAAACATAAAAAATAAAAACTATCAGAAAATACTAGGCTGAAGATAAAAATCACAAATTGAAAAATGTTAAATCAGATTAAGCCATTGACTGCCTTTATTCCTGTCCTTATGGATATATATACTTTTGTTCATAGCAGGAAGCTTAGAAACTTTTCCAGATTAGAGAGCTCCCAAGATTTGGCACACTCCACTGTTCCAGGATTGTGACTGTTCAGGGGCTGAGTGCTTCTGGTCAGATGTCAGTCCTGCAGGTGTGGCTTAGCCAACAATAAATTCAGTAGAGCCATCTCAGAGAATTAGAGTAATAGAAATTGCCCTTTCTGTTTTCCAATGAGCTTTTAAAAAAGAAGATGCACTTTGGAGTTTTCTGTTACTTGAACACTTTCGCCAAACTTCCCTACACATTCATTGCAATGCAACATTAAGAACAATACAGTTGTGGATTTTTTTCCCTCACCAGGTCATTTAAATAGTTCTTTGTTGTACCTTTCTACAGCTGAAGGTTGTTTTTGTCCCAGTGGAGAGTGGCAAATGAATGGTATCCAGCAACTTCGGAATGGAACCAGAAGTAAAACTATCTAGAGCCTTTGAATCCTGGATCAGAACCAGGGGATGCTAGGCAAGAAGCCTCAATTCCCAGCAGCTCCACTATCCACAACATCTGTTTCTATAGTTGGCGCAATTCCATTTTTTTATTCGTAAAATTGTTCCCATCTTTGAAAACACTTTAAAAAATAAAGAAGTCCCCACTCTGTCTCTCTTTCCACTCCCCAACACATGCATTTGTAATTACCTGGTTTAGTCTGTGTGTTTAATCAGCTTAAATTGAGAATGTTGTGCACATCTGATTTCAATCTGAAGGAGCCATTGAGTATTGGGCAGTTAACCACCCTGTGTCTGCCAAAATGTGCTGCTGCCAGAAAAAGGATAGGACTCACACCAGGGTATTTCCTAAAGAAGCCACTTGACTCAGATTAGATGTTTAATTTCCTTAAAATATTGTTTTGGATTTAGGTCTCTGTTCTCTAATTGGGATTTTCTGATGTAATTTAGGAATACCACTTATTTGCCAAGTTTATTCCAGGATCCAGCTGGCATTCTTCTAAAAGCCTAAAGCTCAAGGAAGCGAACTTCGTTCAGAGCGCTGAATGTCATACCTTGCTGCTTTGAAGGATGGGCCAGGCCTGTGTTTGTTCAGGGTTCCTCTTTGTGGAACCGCGATACACGCAATGTGATTAATGAATTTTCAGAGAGAAGGGCTTCTAGTTGTGGTAATGAGTCTTCTGATCATAGGTACACATCTTTGAGATATTTTCTAGGTTAAATTAGAAAAAAAATTACTCGGTTCCAATACTGATCATTACTTTTAATTCCATTTTTATTTCTGACAGTGACTCATCAACCAAGTTTCCAGATTTCCTCAGCTCTTTTCAGTTAAAACACCTCCAACTGCCCAGAGTTTCAGAGACTTTATTTTTTTTACCCTCCACATTGGGCCATAGTTTCTGAATGGTAAAGAAATTAGAATACAGAGCTGGGCTCTTTCTGAAGGCCTTAAACCAGAGGTCTTGAATTTGCAGGCATCCTACACTTAAAAATCTCTTCTTGTTACCCGCCATGAAGTTGGTCCCTGACTCAGGGCAACCCCATGCACGGTGAAATCAGACTGTTGCAATCCATGGTGTTTTCACTGGCTGATTTCCAGAAGAAGATGGCTTGGCCTTTCTTCCCAGGAGCTTTTTAATCTATTAGTAAAGCTGGAGCGACAGCTAAAAATCCCTTTGTATATTTTGTACAGTGGTAAAGCCGTACATATTGGGGAGATGGGCTAACATGCCACAGGAATATTTTCAGTAAGCTCATGAGCCCACTTGAAGCTACACAACCAGCATTCTGAAAGCAAAACAAATACAGGGAGCACAGTGGAAAGATTTTTAATATCTATCTATTTAGGGATTTTTAAAAACTGGGGCTACCAAATTATAGTCAGGAGTTTGTTTGACAAGAAGATAATCAAAATCAAGGATGATAAAAGATAAAAAATTTATTGGCCCAAAACTAGTATGACTTGATAAAGCCATTTCACAATGGGGATGGCCTTGGCAAAGGAACTACCGAAGTTTAAAGTCGACTCTCTAAGTTTTCACCACCTCCTGGAAGAGTTAGTAAAGGCACAGTCAGAACTGGTCTCCTCTCCCGCCCTCCTTCCCTAGAACACATCACTTATCTTCCTAGTAGGTGGCATTGCATATTTGTGCTCTGATCCGTGATGTGATTATCTTACAATTTAAATCTCAGGAAGCAACCTTATTTCCACTTTTCTTGTGTCTTGGAAAGCACCACTGATATTAGTGACAGGCTCATGTCCTCTATTTTCCCTGCTTCCCAGAGTCACTGTGAAGAGCAGTGAGCTACAAAAGAGCTCTCATCAGCTGGAAAGCATTGTGTGCAAATATAATGAGTATTTTACCCAGTTGGATATTTGCACTTTTTCAAAGAAAAATTAGCCATGGTCTGATTTATTCCACAAATATGTATTGAGCACCTACTTTATACCAGGCATTATTCTGGGTGCCCTCCAGGGAGCTGAGGTAAAGGAGACTGTCCTAGCACTTGGTTGTGAGGTACAATGCATACCGATTGCAGTGGGGGTGAAGGGAGTAAATGCATGGAGGAGTTAAAGTACCTTGCCTGACGCTCTTTAGAATCCCCTTTGTCTACTACATTATATTTCTTTGCATCTAGTATAGATGGAGTTCTAGTAGTTCCTTTGTGAGTCCTAGTAGTTCCTTTGTGAGTCCTGTTATTATCTAAGAGGAGGAAGTTTCCGCTCTGAGTGATAGTTTTGAGTCTAACAATGGAAACCCTGGTGGCGTAGAGGTTAAGTACTATGACTGCTAACCAAAAAAGTCAGCAGTTCGAATCCACCAGGCGCTCCTTGGAAACTCTGTGGCGGGCAGTTCTACTCTGCCCTGTAGGGTTGCTATGAGTCAGAATCAACTCAATGGCAGTGGGTTATTATTTTGGTATTATTGGTGTTAGAAGGGGGAAAAAAATGGATATAACAGTTGTTAATATGGATGAATGGAGAATTTAGATATGAAGATAGCAAAGCTGAAAGGAAGGGATTTTAGAAACTAAAAGGGTTTCAGCCAATTTGCTAGATGCCATAACAGTTGTTGGCCGAAAAGTTTGGACAATTATTACACCAGGACCTGCATCTTCTGTGTGTTTAGTGTATGTACACACACACTTGGAGTTTTTATTCTTATATAACTAGTTGCTGTGGAGTCGATTCCAACTCATGACGACCCTGTGTGGGTCAGAGCAGAACAGCACTCCATAGGCTTTTCAATGGTTGATTTTTTAGAAGTAGATCTTTCTTCCGAGGTATCCCTGGGTGGACTCAAACTGCCAACTTTTTGGTTAGCAGCCAAGCGTGTTAATCATTTCATCACCAGAAACTCCTCTGATTAAGTACTTCGTGAAAATAAGGCCTCAGTGCTGCCTCGCATGTTTTTATCTGACGTTAAGCTCGACAATGTATTCATTTGAGACTTTGCTTTCTCCTGTCCTCTCCTTTTAGAGTTGCTGGAATTGTGGCCGTAAAGCGAGTGAAACCTGCAGCGGCTGTAACACGGCCCGATACTGTGGCTCATTTTGCCAGCACAAAGACTGGGAGAAGCACCACCACATCTGTGGACAGACCCTGCAGGCCCAGCAGCAGGGAGACACGCCCGCTGTCAGCTCCTCCGTCACACCCAACAGTGGGGCCGGGAGCCCAATGGACACACCACCAGCAGCCACTCCGAGGTCAACCACCCCGGGGACCCCTTCCACCATAGAGACAACCCCTCGCTAGACGTGAACTCAGAACTGTCAGAGGAAAGACGACAAAACCAACACAAAACCAGTTCCTCATCCTCAGATGCTCAAAGTTGTTTTTTTTGTTTGTTTGTTTATAGATGAACTATCATATTTCAGTACTTCAGCAAGAGAGGACTTACTG